>NW_027254575.1:265000-272814 GCF_044704955.1 Pristiophorus japonicus | reverse complement strand
CTCCCTCTCTCTCTCCTCCCCCCCCTCCCTCTCTCTCTCTCTCTCTCCCCCCCCCTCTCCTCCCCCATCCCTCTCCTCCCCCATCCCTCTCCTCCCCCATCTCCTCTCTCCCCCCATCCCTCTCCTCTCTCCCCCATCACTCTCCCCCTCTTCCCCCTTTTCTCTCTCCCCCCTTCTCTCTCTCCCTCCCTCCTCCTCTTCCCCCTTTTCTCTCTCCCCTCTTCTCTCTCTCCCTCCCTCCTCCTCTTCCCTCTTCTCTCTCTCCCTCCCTCCTCCTCTTCCCCCTTTTCTCTCTCCCCCCTTCTCTCTCTCCTCCTCTTCCCCCTTTTCTCTCTCCCCCCTTCTCTCTCTCCCTCCCTCCTCCTCTTCCCCATTTTCTCTCTCCCCCCTTTTCTCTCTCCCCCTTTCTCTCTCTCTCTCTCTCTCACTCACTCTATCTCCCCCTCCCTCTCTCTCTCTCTCTCTCTGGAGGAGGAGCTCAGTCCGAGGTGTGGTTGCTGCCTCCAGCTCAGCCCTGCTCTCCCTCTCTCTTCCGGCAGCTGCGTGTGCTGTCAGGGTGTGAGTGAGGGTCTGGGATGTCGGGGGTCCCGGGACAGGTGTACCTGGTGACTGGGGGGTGCGGCTTCCTGGGGAAACATCTGGTACAGATGCTGGCCGAGCGAGGAGAGGACGTGGCGGAGATTCGTGTCTTCGACCTGCATCTGGACAGGGAGCTGGAGTCAGTGAGCACAGGTAGGGTGCGGTCCCTGGGGACTGTGAGCACAGGGAGGGAGCGGTCCCTGGGGACTGGGGACTGTGAGCACAGGGAGGGAGCGGTCCCTGGGGACTGTGAGCACAGGGAGGGAGCGGTCCCTGGGGACTGTGAGCACAGGGAGGGTGCGGTCCCTGGGGACTGTGAGCACAGGTAGGGAGCGGTCCCTGGGGACTGTGAGCACAGGGAGGGAGCGGTCCCTGGGGACTGTGAGCACAGGGAGGGTGCGGTCCCTGGGGACTGTGAGCACAGGTAGGGAGCGGTCCCTGGGGACTGTGAGCACAGGGAGGGAGTGGTCCCTGGGGACTGGGGACTGTGAGCACAGGGAGGGTGCGGTCCCTGGGGACTGTGAGCACAGGGAGGGTGCGGTCCCTGGGGACTGTGAGCACAGGGAGGGCTGTGTGTGTGTCTCTCTCTGTATTTCTCTGTCTCCCTCCCTCACTCTCTCTCTGTCTCTCCCTCTCCCTGTGTGTGTGTGTGTCTCTCTCTCTCTCTCTCTCTCCCTCCCTGTGTGTATCTCTCACTCTCTCTCTCTCTATCTCTGCCCCCCTCTCTCACTCTGTCTCTCTCTCTCTGTGTCTGTCTCTCTCTCTCGCGCTCTGTCTCTCTCTGTCTCTCTCTCTCTCGCACTCTGTCTCTCTCGCGCTCTGTGTCTCTCTCTCTCTCTCTCTCGCGCGCTCTCTCTCTCTCTCTCGCCCTCTCTCTCTCGCGCTCTGTCTCTCTCTGTCTCTCTCTCTCTCGCGCTCTCTGTCTCTCTCTCTCTCTCGCGCTCTGTCTCTCTCTGTCTGTCTCTCTCTCTCTCGCGCTCTGTCTGTCTCTCTGTCTGTCTCTCTCTCTCTCTCGCGCTCTGTCTGTCTCTCTGTCTGTCTCTCTCTCTCTCGCGCTCTGTCTCTCTCGCGCTCTGCTCTCTCTCTCTCTCTGTCTCTCTCGCGCTCTGTCTGTCTCTCTCTCTCGCGCTCTGTCTGTCTCTCTCTCGCGCTCTGTCTGTCTCTCTCTCTCGCTCTGTCTGTCTCTCTCTCTCGCGCTCTGTCTGTCTCTCTGTCTGTCTCTCTCTCTCGCGCTCTGTCTGTCTCTCTGTCTGTCTCTCTCTCGCGCTCTGTCTCTCTCTCTCTCGCGCGCTCTGTCTCTCGCACTCTGTCTGTCTCTCTCTCTGTCTCTCTCTCGCGCTCTGTCTGTCTGTCTCTCTCGCGCTCTGTCTGTCTCTCTCTCGCGCTCTGTCTGTCTCTCTCTCTCGCGCTCTGTCTGTCTGTCTCTCTCGCGCTCTGTCTGTCTGTCTCTCTCTCGCACTCTGTCTGTCTCTCTCTCTCGCGCTCTGTCTGTCTCTCTCTCTCGCGCTCTGTCTGTCTGTCTCTCTCTCGCACTCTGTCTGTCTCTCTCTCTCGCGCTCTGTCTGTCTCGCTCTCTCGCGCTCTGTCTGTCTCGCTCTCTCGCGCTCTGTCTGTCTCTCTCTCTCGCGCTCTGTCTGTCTCTCTCTCTCGCGCTCTGTCTGTCTCTCTCTCTCGCGCTCTGTCTGTCTCTCTCTCTCGCGCTCTGTCTGTCTCTCTCTCTCGCGCTCTGTCTGTCTCTCTCTCTCGCGCTCTGTCTGTCTCTCTCTCTCGCGCTCTGTCTGTCTCTCTCTCTCGCGCTCTGTCTGTCTCTCTCTCTCGCGCTCTGTCTGTCTCTCTCTCTCGCGCTCTGTCTGTCTCTCTCTCTCGCGCTCTGTCTGTCTCTCTCTCTCGCGCTCTGTCTGTCTCGCTCTCTCGCGCTCTGTCTGTCTCGCTCTCTCGCGCTCTGTCTGTCTCTCTCTCTCGCGCTCTGTCTGTCTCTCTCTCTCGCGCTCTGTCTGTCTCTCTCTCGCGCTCTGTCTGTCTCTCTCTCTCGCGCTCTGTCTGTCTCTCTCTCTCGCGCTCTGTCTGTCTCTCTCTCTCGCGCTCTGTCTGTCTCTCTCTCTCGCGCTCTGTCTGTCTCTCTCTCTCGCGCTCTGTCTGTCTCTCTCTCTCGCGCTCTGTCTGTCTCTCTCTCTCGCGCTCTCCCACTCGCGCTCTCTCTCTCGCGCTCTCTCTCTCGCGCTCTCTCTCTCGCTCTCTTTTTATCATGCACTGTTACTCCCTTTACTTTAGTCTCTTTTGTAAATTAATTCGTACTTTGTGTTCTCGGTCTCCCTGTCCCTTAAAAAGTAGGACCTCCAAGACAGTAATCTCAGGATTGCTACCAGTGCCACGTGCTAGTCAGAGTAGGAATCGCAGGATAGCTCAGATGAATACGAGGCTTGAAGGGAGGGATTCAAATTCCTGGGACATTGGAACCGGTTCTGGGGGAGGTGGGACCAGTACAAACCGGACAGTCTGCACCTGGGCAGGACTGGAACCAATGTCCTAGGCAGAGTGTTTGCTGGTGCTGTTGGGGAAGGGTTAAACTAATATGGCAGGGGGATGGGAACCTATGCAGGGAGACAGAGGGAAGTAAATTGGGGGCAGAAGCAAAAGATAGAACGAAGAAAAGTAAAAGTAGCGGGCAGAGAAACCCAAGGCAAAAATCAAAAAGGGTCACATTATAGCAAAATTCTAAAGGGACAAACTGTGTTAAAAAGACAAGCCTGAAGGCTCTGTGCCTCAATGTGAGGAGTATTCGGAATAAGGTGGATGAATTAATTGCGCCGATAGAAGTTAACGGTTATGATGTCATTGGCATCACGGAGACATGGCTCCAGGGTGACCAAGGCTGGGAACTCAACATCCAGGGGTATTCAACATTCAGGAAGGATAGACAGAAAGGAAAAGGAGGTGGGGTGGCATTGCTGGTTAAAGAGCAAATTAACGCAATAGTGAGGAAGGATATTAGTTTGGATGATGTGGAATCTGTAAGGGTAGAGCTGCAGAATACCAAAGGGCAGAAAACGCTAGTGGGAGTTGTGTACAGACCACCAAACAGTAGTAGTGAGGTTGGGGACAGCATCAAACAAGAAATTAGGGATGCGTGCAATAAAGGTACAGCAGTTATCATGGGCGACTTTAATCTACAGAAAGATTGGGCTAAACAAACTGGTAGCAATACGATGGAGGAGGATTTCCTGGAGTGTATTAGGGATGGTTTTCGAGACCAATATGGTGAGGAACCAACTAGAGGGCAGGCCATCCTAGACTGGGTGATGTGTAATGAGAAAGGACTAATTAGCAATCTAGTTGTGCGAGGCCCCTTGGGGAAGAGTGACCATAATTTGGTAGAATTCTTTATTAAGATGGAGAGTGACACAGTTAATTCAGAAACTTGGGTCCTGAACTTAAGGAAAGGTAACTTCGATGGTATGAGACGTGAATTATCTAAGATGGACTGGCAAATGAGACTTAAAGGGTTGACGGTGGATAGGCAATGGCAAACATTTAAAGATCACATGGATGAACATCAACAATTGTACATCCCTGTCTGGAGTAAAAATAAAAAGGGGAAGGTGGCTCAACCGTGGCTAACAAGGGAAATTAGGGATAGTGTTAAATCCAAGGAAGAGGCATATAAATTGGCCAGAAAAAGCAGCAAACCTGAGGACTGAGAGAAATTTAGAATTCAGCAGAGGAGGACTAAGGGTTTAATTAGGAGGGGGAAAATAGAGTACGAGAGGAAGCTTGCTGGGAACATAAAATCTGACTGCAAAAGCTTTTATAAATATATGAAGAGAAAAAGATTAGTGAAGACAAACGTAGGTTCTTTGCAGTCAGAATCAGGTGAATTTATAATGGGGAACAAAGAAATGGCGGACCAATTAAACAAATACTTTGGTTCTGTCTTTGTGAAGGAAGACACAAATAACCTTCTGGAAATACTAGGGGACCGAGGGTCTAGCGAGAAGGAGGAACTGAAGGAAATCCTTATTAGTCAGGAAATTGTGTTAGGGAAATTGATGGGATTGAAGGTCGATAAATCCCCGGGGCCTGATAGTCTGCATTCCAAAGTACTTAAAGTGGCCCTAGAAATAGTGGATGCATTGGTGATCATTTTCTAGCAGTCTATCGACTCTGGATCAGTTCCTATGGACTGGAGGGTAGCTAATGTAACACCACTTTTTAAAAAAAGGTGGGAGAGAGAAAACGGGGAATTATAGACCGGTTAGCCTGACATCAGTAGTGGGGAAAATGTTGGAATCAATTATTAAAGATGAAATAGCAGCGCATTTGGAAAGCAGTGACAGGATCAGTCCAAGTCAGTAAGGATTTATGAAAGGGAAATCATGCTTGACAAATCTCCAAGAATTTTTTGAGGATGTAACTAGAGTGGACAAGGGAGAACCAGTGGATGTGGTGTGTTTGTACTTTCAAAAGGCTTTTGACAAGAGATTGGTGTGCAAAATAAAAGCACATGGTATTGGGGGTAATGTATTGATGTGGATAGAGAACTGGTTGGCAGACAGGGAGCAGAGAGTCGGGATAAACGGGTCCTTTTCAGAATGGCGAGCAGTGACTAGTGGGGTGCCACAGGGCTCAGTGCTGGGACCCCAGCTCTTTACAATATACATCAATGATTAGATGAAGGGATTTAGTGTAATATCTCCAAGTTTGCAGATGGCACTAAGCTGCGTGGCAGTGCGAGCTGTGAGGAGGACGCTAAGAGGCTGCAGGGTGACTTAAACAGGTTAGGTGAGTAGGCAAATGCATGGCAGATGCAGTATAATGTGGATAAATGTGAGGTTATCCACTTTGGTGGCAAAAACATGAAGGCAGAATATTATTTGAATGGCAGCAGACTAGGAAAAGCGGAGGTGCAAAGAGACCTGGGTGTCATGGTACATCAGTCATTGAAAGTTGGCATGCAGGTACAGCAGGTGGTGAAGAAGGCAAATGGTATGTTGGCCTTCAGAGTTAGGGGATTTGAGTATAGGAGCAGGGAGGTCTTACTGCAGTTGCACAGGGCCTTGGTGAGGTCTCACCTGGAATATTGTGTTCAGTTTTGGTCTCCTAATCTGAGGAAGGACGTTTTTGCTATTGAGGGAATGCAGCGAAGGTTCACCAGACTGATTCCCGGGATGGCTGGGCTGACATATGAGGAGAGACTGGATCAACTGGGCCTGTATTCACTGGCGTTTAGAAGAATGAAAGGAGATCTCATAGAAACATATAAAATTCTGACGGGACTGGACAGGTTAGATGCAGGAAGAATGTTCCCAATGTTGGGGAAGTCCAGAACCAGGGGTCACAGTCTAAGGATAAGGGATAGGCCATTTAGGACCGAAATGAGGAGAAACTTCTTCGCTCAGAGAATTGTTAACCTGTGGAATTCCCTGCCGCAGGGAGTTGTTGATGCCAGTTCGTTAGATGTATTCAAAAGGGAGTTAGATATGGCTATTACGGCTAAAGGAATCAAGGGGTATGGAGAGAAAGCAGGAATGGGGTACTGAGGTGAATGATCAGCCATGATCATATTGAATGGCGGTGCAGGCTCGAAGGGCCGAGTGGCCGACTCCTGCACCTATTGTCTATGTTTCTATGTTTCCAAATTCTGGCAACATGAGTCAGAAGCTCGTGCGCTCAAGTCCTCATAATCCCGTCCAAAACACACTGGTTACCAGTACTGAGGGAGCACCGCACTGTCGGAGGGGCAGTGTTGAGGGAGTGCCACACTGTCGGAGGGGCAGTACTGAGGGAGTGCCGCACTGTCGGAGGGGCAGTACTGAGGGAGTGCCGCACTGTCGGAGGGGCAGTACTGAGGGAGCGCCGCACTGTCGGAGGGGCAGTATTGAGGGAGCGCCGCACTGTCGGAGGGGCTGTACTGAGGGAGTGCCGCACTGTCGGAGGGGCAGTATTGAGGGAGCGCCACACTGTCGGAGGGGCTGTTCTGAGGGAGTGCCGCACTGTCGGAGGGGCAGTATTGAGGGAGCGCCACACTGTCGGAGGGGCTGTACTGAGGGAGCTCCGAACTGTCGGAGGGGCAGTATTGAGGGAGCGCCGCACTGTCGGAGGGGCAGTACTGAGGGAGTGCCGCACTGTCGGAGGGGCAGTATTGAGGGAGCGCCACACTGTCGGAGGGGCTGTTCTGAGGGAGTGCCACACTGTCGGAGGGGCTGTTCTGAGGGAGTGCCGCACTGTCGGAGGGGCAGTACTGAGGGAGTGCCGCACTGTCGGAGGGGCAGTATTGAGGGAGCGCCGCACTGTCGGAGGGGCAGTACTGAGGGAGTGCCGCACTGTCGGAGGGGCTGTACTGAGGGAGCGCCGCACTGTCGGAGGGGCAGTACTGAGGGAGTGCCGCACTGTCGGAGGGGCTGTACTGAGGGAGCACCGAATTGTCGGAGGTGCCAACTTTCAGATGAGATGTTAATATTAGACAAGCCGTAGAGTACCAGACGGGAGTGGGTCGTTCCCCTTTACCCCCTGTGTACTGTACGTGTACAGGGGACACTGAGACACACACGGGGTGTACAGTACCAGACGGGAGTGAATCGTTCCTTTACCCTCTGTGTACTGCACATGTACAGGGGACACTGAGACACACACGGGGTGTACAGTACCAGACGGGAGTGGGTCGTTCCCCTTTACCCCCTGTGTACTGTACATGTACAGGGGACACTGAGACACACACGGGGTGTACAGTACCAGACGGGAGTGGGTCGTTCCTTTACCCTCTGTGTACTGCACATGTACAGGGGACACTGAGACACACACGGGGTGTACAGTACCAGACGGGAGTGAATCGTTCCTTTACCCTCTGTGTACTGCACATGTACAGGGGACACTGAGACACACACGGGGTATACAGTGCCAGACGGGAGTGAATCGTTCCTTTACCCTCTGTACTGTACATGTACAGGGGACACTGAGACACACACGGGGTATACAGTGCCAGACGGGAGTGAATCGTTCCTTTACCCTATGTGTGTCCAGTACGTGTACAGGGGACACTGAGACACACAGGAGCCGGGAGCACCTTGTACCCAGTATGTACTGCTCGTGGCATTTTCTGTTGCAACAAGCTGTGATATTGTGGAGTTTATTGAACTTCTCTTGCCAGGATTTGAACTCTCCAACCTTGGCTCAGTCACGCTCACTGTGAGCCTCATTGTGCCCAATAAGCACATTGTTCACGGCGAGATTCTGCACAA